>NC_039358.1:209878313-209879618 GCF_003573695.1 Papaver somniferum
TTCGATCTCGGAGCCACTTTCTTTCTCGAAGTTGATGAAATTTAGGGTTTGGTTAAGGTCTCGGCGAATATCTACATAAAATCTTACCCGCAGACTGTTGGATTCATCGTTCATACGAAGGAATCTTATCTATATTGGTCTAGTTTTCGATCTCGGAGCTACTTTATTTCTCGAATTTGATCAAATTTAGGGTTTGGTTAAGGTCTCGACGAATATCTACGTGGAATCTTACCCGAAGACGGTAGGATTCAACGTTCATATGAAGGAATATTATCTATATTGGTCCAGTTTTCGATCTCGGAGCAACTTTCTTTCTCGAAGTTGATGAAAGGTCTCCCCGAATATCTACATAGAATCTTACCCGCAGACTGTTGGATTCATCGTTCATACGAATAAATCTTATCTATATTGGTCTTGTTTTCGATCTCGGAGCTACTTTCTTTCTCGAATTTGATCAAATTTAGGGTTTGGTTAAGGTCTCGGCGAATATCTACGTGGAATCTTACCCGCGGACGGTAGGATTCAACGTTCATATGAAGGAATATTATCTATATTGGTCCAGTTTTCGATCTCGGAGCCACTTTCTTTCTCTAAGTTGATGAAATTTAGAATTGGTTAAGGTCTCGGCGAATATCTACATGGAATCTTACCGGCAGATTGTTGGATTCATCGTTCACACGAAGGAATCTTATCTATATTGGTCCAGTTTTCGATCTCAGAACCCCTTTCTTTCTCGAAGTTGATGAAATTTAGGCTTTGGTTAAGGTCTCGGCGAATATCTACATGGAATCTTACCCGCATACTGTTGGATTCATTGTTCATACGAAAGAATCTTATTTATATTGGTCCAGTTTTCGATCTCGGAGCAACTTTCTTTCTCGAAGTTGATGAAATTTAGGGTTTGGTTAAGGTCTCGGCGAATATCTACATGGAATCTTACCCGCAGACTATTGGATTCATCATTCTTACGAAGGAATCTTATCTATAGTGGTCCATTTTTCGATCTCGGAGCCACTTTCTTTCTCGAAGTTGATGAAATTTAGGGTTTGGTTAAGGTCTCGGCGAATATCTACATGGAATCTTACCTGCAGACTGTTGGATTCATTGTTCATACGAAGGAATCTTATCTATATTGGTCCAGTTTTCGAACTCGCAGCCCCTTTCTTTCTCGAAGTTGATGAAATTTAGGGTCTGGTTAAGGTCTCGGCGAATATCTACATGGAATCTTACCCGCATACTTTTGGATTCATCGTTCACACGAAGGAATCTTATCTATATTGGTCCAGTTTTCGAACTCGCAGCCAC
>NC_039358.1:209879628-209890694 GCF_003573695.1 Papaver somniferum
GCAGCCACTTTCTTTCTCGAAGTTGATGAAATTTAGGGTTTGGTTAAGGTCTCGGCGAATATCTACATGGAATCTTACCGGAAGACTGTTGGATTCATCGTTCACACGAAGGAATCTTATTTATATTGGTCCAGTTTTCGATCTCGAAACCACTTTCTTTCTCGAAGTTGATGAAATTTAGGGTTTGGTTAAGGTCTCGGCGAACATCTACATGGAATCTTACCCGCAGACTGTTGGATTCATCGTTCATACGAAGGAATCTTATCTATATTGGTCTAGTTTTCGATCTCGGAGCCACTTTCTTTCTCGAAGTTGATCAAATTTAGGGTTTGATTAAGGTGTCGACGAATATCTACGTGGAATCTTACCCGCAGACGGTAGGATTCAACATTCACACGAAGGAATATTATCTATATTGGTCCAGTTTTCGATCTCGGAGCAACTTTCTTTCTCGAAGTTGATGAAAGGTCTCGGCGAATATCTACATAGAATCTTACCCGCAGACTGTTGGATTCATCGTTCATACGAATAAATCTTATCTATATTGGTCTGGTTTTCGATCTCGGAGCTACTTTCTTTCTCGAATTTGATCAAATTTAGGGTTTGATTAAGGTCTCGACGAATATCTACGTGGAATCTTACCCGCATGCGGTAGGATTCAACGTTCACACGAAGGAATCTTATCTATATTGGTCCAGTTTTCGATCTCAGAGGCACTTTCTTTCTCGAAGTAGATGAAATTTAGGGTTTGCTTAAGGTCTCGGCGAATATCTACATGGAATCTTACCCGCAGACTGTTGGATTCATTGTTCATACGAAGGAATCTTATCTATATTGGTCCAGTTTTCGATCTCGGAGCAACTTTCTTTCTCGAAGTTGATGAAAGGTCTCGGCGAATATCTACATAGAATCTTACCCGCAGACTGTTGGATTCATCGTTCATACGAATAAATCTTATCTATATTGGTCTGGTTTTCGATCTCGGAGCTACTTTCTTTCTCGAATTTGATCAAATTTAGGGTTTGGTTAAGGTCTCGACGAATATCTACGTGGAATCTTACCCGCATGCGGTAGGATTCAACGTTCACACGAAGGAATCTTATCTATATTGGTCCAGTTTTCGATCTCAGAGGCACATTCTTTCTCGAAGTAGATGAAATTTAGGGTTTGGTTAAGGTCTCGGCGAATATCTACATGGAATCTTACCCGCAGACTGTTGGATTCATTGTTCATACGAAGGAATCTTATCTATATTGGTCCAGTTTTCGATCTCGGAGCCACTTTCTTTCTCGAAGTTGATGAAATTTAAGGTTTGGTTAAGGTCTCGGCGAATATCTACATAGAATCTTACCCGCAGACTGTTGGATTCATCGTTCATACGAAGGAATCTTATCTATATTGGTCTAATTTTTGATCTCGGAGCTACTTTCTATCTCGAATTTGATCAAATTTAGGGTTTGGTTAAGGTCTCGACGAATATCTACGTGGAATCTTACCCGCAGACGGTAGGATTCAACGTTCATATGAAGGAATATTATCTATATTGGTCCAGTTTTCGATCTCGGAGCAACTTTCTTTCTCGAAGTTGATGAAATTTAGGGTTTGGTTAAGGTCTCGGCGAATATCTACCTAGAATCTTACCCGCAGACTATTGAATTCATCGTTCATACGAAGGAATCTTATCTATATTGGTTTGGTTTTCGATCTCGGAGCTACTTTCTTGAATTTGATCAAATTTAGGGTTTTGTTAAGGTCTCGACGAATATCTACATGGAATCTTACCTGCAGACTGTTGGATTCATCGTTCATACGAAGGAATCTTATCTATATTGGTTCACTTTTCGATCTCGGAGCCCCTTTCTTTCTCGAAGTTGATGAAATTTAGGGTCTGGTTAAGGTCTCGGCGAATATCTACATGGAATCTTACCCGCATACTGTTGGATTCATTGTTCATACGAAGGAATCTTATCTATATTGGTCCAGGTTTCGAACTCGCAGCCACTTTCTTTCTCGAAGTTGATGAAATTTAGGGTTTGGTTAAGGTCTCAGCGAATATCTACATGGAATCTTACCGGAAGACTGTTGGATTCATCGTTCACACGAAGGAATCTTATTTATATTGGTCCAGTTTTCGATCTCGAAACCACTTTCTTTCTCGAAGTTGATGAAATTTAGGGTTTGGTTAAGGTCTCGGCGAACATCTACATGGAATCTTACCCGCAGACTGTTGGATTCATCGTTCATACGAAGGAATCTTATCTATATTGGTCCAGTTTTCGATCTCGGAGCCACTTTCTTTCTCGAAGTTGATGAAATTTAGGGTTTGGTTAAGGTCTCGGCGAATATCTACATAGAATCTTACCCGCAGACTGTTGGATTCATCGTTCATACGAAGGAATCTTATCTATATTGGTCTAGTTTTCGATCTCGGAGCTACTTTCTTTCTCGAATTTGATCAAATTTAGGGTTTGGTTAAGGTCTCGACGAATATCTACGTGGAATTTTACCCGCATGCGGTAGGATTCAACGTTCACACGAAGGAATCTTATCTATATTGGTCCAGTTTTCGATCTCAGAGGCACTTTCTTTCTCGAAGTAGATGAATTTAGGGCTTGGTTAAGGTCTCGGCGAATATCTACATAAAATCTTACCCGCAGACTGTTGGATTCATCGTTCATACGAAGGAATCTTATCTATATTGGTCTAGTTTTCGATCTCGGAACTACTTTCTTTCTCGAATTTGATCAAATTTAGGGTTTGGTTAAAGTCTCGACGAATATCTACGTGGAATCTTACCCGCAGACGGTAGGATTCAACATTCACACGAAGGAATATTATCTATATTGGTCCAGTTTTCGATCTCGGAGCAACTTTCTTTCTCGAAGTTGATGAAAGGTCTCGGCGAATATCTACATAGAATCTTACCCGCAGACTGTTGGATTCATCGTTCATACGAATAAATCTTATCTATATTGGTCTGGTTTTCGATCTCGGAGCTACTTTCTTTCTCGAATTTGATCAAATTTAGGGTTTGGTTAAGGTCTCGACGAATATCTACGTGGAATCTTACCCGCATGCGGTAGGATTCAACGTTCACACGAAGGAATCTTATCTATATTGGTCCAGTTTTCGATCTCAGAGGCACTTTCTTTCTCGAAGTAGATGAAATTTAGGGTTTGCTTAAGGTCTCGGCGAATATCTACATGGAATCTTACCCGCAGACTGTTGGATTCATTGTTCATACGAAGGAATCTTATCTATATTGGTCCAGTTTTCGATCTCGGAGCCACTTTCTTTCTCGAAGTTGATGAAATTTAAGGTTTGGTTAAGGTCTCGGCGAATATCTACATAGAATCTTACCCGCAGACTGTTGGATTCGTCGTTCATACGAAGGAATCTTATCTATATTGGTCTAATTTTTGATCTCGGAGCTACTTTCTATCTCGAATTTGATCAAATTTAGGGTTTGGTTAAGGTCTCGACGAATATCTACGTGGAATCTTACCCGCAGACGGTAGGATTCAACGTTCATATGAAGGAATATTATCTATATTGGTCCAGTTTTCGATCTCGGAGCAACTTTCTTTCTCGAAGTTGATGAAATTTAGGGTTTGGTTAAGGTCTCGGCGAATATCTACCTAGAATCTTACCCGCAGACTATTGAATTCATCGTTCATACGAAGGAATCTTATCTAAATTGGTTTGGTTTTCGATCTCGGAGCTACTTTCTTGAATTTGATCAAATTTAGGGTTTTGTTAAGGTCTCGACGAATATCTACATGGAATCTTACCTGCAGACTGTTGTATTCATCGTTCATACGAAGGAATCTTATCTATATTGGTTCACTTTTCGATCTCGGAGCCCCTTTCTTTCTCGAAGTTGATGAAATTTAGGGTCTGGTTAAGGTCTCGGCGAATATCTACATGGAATCTTACCCGCATAATGTTGGATTCATTGTTCATACGAAGGAATCTTATCTATATTGGTCCAGTTTTCGAACTCGCAGCCACTTTCTTTCTCGAAGTTGATGAAATTTAGGGTTTGGTTAAGGTCTCAGCGAATATCTACATGGAATCTTACCGGAAGACTGTTGGATTCATCGTTCACACGAAGGAATCTTATTTATATTGATCCAGTTTTCGATCTCGAAACCACTTTCTTTCTCGAAGTTGATGAAATTTAGGGTTTGGTTAAGGTCTCGGCGAACATCTACATGGAATCTTACCCGCAGACTGTTGGATTCATCGTTCATACGAAGGAATCTTATCTATATTGGTCCAGTTTTCGATCTCGGAGCCACTTTCTTTCTCGAAGTTGATGAAATTTAGGGTTTGGTTAAGGTCTCGGCGAATATCTACATAGAATCTTACCCGCAGACTGTTGGATTCATCGTTCATACGAAGGAATCTTATCTATATTGGTCTAGTTTTCGATCTCGGAGCTACTTTCTTTCTCGAATTTGATCAAATTTAGGGTTTGGTTAAGGTCTCGACGAATATCTACGTGGAATCTTACCCGCATGCGGTAGGATTCAACGTTCACACGAAGGAATCTTATCTATATTGGTCCAGTTTTCGATCTCAGAGGCACTTTCTTTCTCGAAGTAGATGAAATTTAGGGCTTGGTTAAGGTCTCGGCGAATATCTACATAAAATCTTACCCGCAGACTGTTGGATTCATCGTTCATACGAAGGAATCTTATCTATATTGGTCTAGTTTTCGATCTCGGAGCTACTTTCTTTCTCGAATTTGATCAAATTTAGGGTTTGGTTAAGGTCTCGACGAATATCTACGTGGAATCTTACCCGCAGACGGTAGGATTCAACATTCACACGAAGGAATATTATCTATATTGGTCCAGTTTTCGATCTCGGAGCAACTTTCTTTCTCGAAGTTGATGAAAGGTCTCGGCGAATATCTACATAGAATCTTACCCGCAGACTGTTGGATTCATCGTTCATACGAATAAATCTTATCTATATTGGTCTGGTTTTCGATCTCGGAGCTACTTTCTTTCTCGAATTTGATCAAATTTAGGGTTTGGTTAAGGTCTCGACGAATATCTACGTGGAATCTTACCCGCATGCGGTAGGATTCAACGTTCACACGAAGGAATCTTATCTATATTGGTCCAGTTTTCGATCTCAGAGGCACTTTCTTTCTCGAAGTAGATGAAATTTAGGGTTTGCTTAAGGTCTCGGCGAATATCTACATGGAATCTTACCCGCAGACTGTTGGATTCATTGTTCATACGAAGGAATCTTATCTATATTGGTCCAGTTTTCGATCTCGGAGCCACTTTCTTTCTCGAAGTTGATGAAATTTAAGGTTTGGTTAAGGTCTCGGCGAATATCTACATAGAATCTTACCCGCAGACTGTTGGATTCGTCGTTCATACGAAGGAATCTTATCTATATTGGTCTAATTTTTGATCTCGGAGCTACTTTCTATCTCGAATTTGATCAAATTTAGGGTTTGGTTAAGGTCTCGACGAATATCTACGTGGAATCTTACCCGCAGACGGTAGGATTCAACGTTCATATGAAGGAATATTATCTATATTGGTCCAGTTTTCGATCTCGGAGCAACTTTCTTTCTCGAAGTTGATGAAATTTAGGGTTTGGTTAAGGTCTCGGCGAATATCTACCTAGAATCTTACCCGCAGACTATTGAATTCATCGTTCATACGAAGGAATCTTATCTAAATTGGTTTGGTTTTCGATCTCGGAGCTACTTTCTTGAATTTGATCAAATTTAGGGTTTTGTTAAGGTCTCGACGAATATCTACATGGAATCTTACCTGCAGACTGTTGTATTCATCGTTCATACGAAGGAATCTTATCTATATTGGTTCACTTTTCGATCTCGGAGCCCCTTTCTTTCTCGAAGTTGATGAAATTTAGGGTCTGGTTAAGGTCTCGGCGAATATCTACATGGAATCTTACCCGCATACTGTTGGATTCATTGTTCATACGAAGGAATCTTATCTATATTGGTCCAGTTTTCGATCTCGGAGCCACTTTCTTTCTCGAAGTTGATGAAATTTAGGGTTTGGTTAAGGTCTCGGCGAATATCTACATGGAATCTTACCCGCATACTGTTGGATTCATCGTTCTTACGAAGGAATCTTATCTATATTGGTCCAGTTTTCGATCTCGGAGCCACTTTCTTTCTCGAAGTTGATGAAATTTAGGGTTTGGTTAAGGTCTCGGCGAATATCTACATGGAATCTTACCCGCAGACTGTTGGATTCATCGTTCACACGAAGGAATCTTATCTATATTGGTCCAGTTTTCGATCTCGAAGCCACTTTCTTTCTCGAAGTTGATGAAATTTAGGGTTTGGTTAAGGTCTCGGCGAATATCTACATGGAATCTTACCCGTAGACTGTTGGATTCGTCGTTCATACGAAGGAATCTTATCTATATTGGTCCAGTTTTCGATCTCGGAACCACTTTCTTTCTCAAAGTTGATGAAATTTAGGGTTTGGTTAAGGTCTCAGCGAATATCTACATACAATCTTACCCGCAGACTGTTGGATTCATCGTTCATACGAAGGAATCTTATCTATATTGGTCTAGTCTTCGATCTCGGAGCCACTTTCTTTCTCGAATTTGATCAAATTTAGGGTTTGGTTAAGGTCTCGGCGAATATCTACATGGAATCTTACCCGCAGACGGTAGGATTCAACGTTCATATGAAGGAATATTATCTATATTGGTCCAGTTTTCGATCTCGGAGCCACTTTCTTTCTCGAAGTTGATGAAATTTAGGGTTTGGTTAAGGTCTTGGCGAATATCTACATGGAATCTTACCCGCAAACGGTTGCATTCAGCGTTCATATGAAGGAATCTTATCTATATTGGTCTAGTTTTCGATCTCGGTGCCACTTTCTTTATCGAAGTTGATGAAATTTAGGGTTTGGTTAAGATCTCGGCAAATATCTACATGGAATCTTACCCGCAGACTGTTGGATTCATCGTTCATACGAAGGAATCTTATCTATATTGGTCCAGTTTTCGATCTGGGAGCCACCTTCTTTCTCGAAGTTGAAGAAATTTAGGGTTGGGTTAAGGTCTCGGCAAATATCTACATGGAATCTTACCCGCAAACGGTTGGATTCAACGTTTATACGAAGGAACATTATCTATATTGGTCTAGTTTTCGATCTCGGAGCCACTTTCTTTCTCGAAGTTGATGAAATTTAGGGTTTGGTGAAGGTCTAAGCAAGTATCTACATGGAATCTTACCCGCAGACGGTTGGATTCATCGTTCATACGAAGGAATTTTATCTACATTGGTCCAGTTTTCGATCTCGGAGCCACTTTGTTTCTTGAAGTTGATGAAATTTAGGGTTTGGTTAAGGTCTCAGCGAATATCTACATGGAATCTTACCCGCAGACTTTTGGATTCATCGTTCATACGAAGGAATCTTATCTATATTGGTCCAGTTGTCGATCTCGAAGCCACTTTCTTTCTCGAAGTTGATGAAATTTAGGGTTTGGTTAAGGTCTCGACGAATATCTACATGGAATCTTAGCCGCAGACTGTTGGATTCATCGTTCATACGAAGGAATCTTATCTATATTGGTCCAGTTTTCGATCTCGGAGCCACTTTCTTTCTCGAAGTTGATCAAATTTAGGGTTTGGTTAATTTCTCGATGAATATCTACATGGAATCATACTCGCAGACGGTTGGATTCATCGTTCATACAAAGGAATCTTATCTATATTGGTCCAGTCTTCGATCTCGGAGCCACTTTCTTTCTCGAAGTTGATGAAATTTAGAGTTTGGTTAAGGTCTTGGCGAATATCAACATGGAATCTTACCCGCAGACTGTTGGATTCATCGTTCATACGAAGGAATCTTATCTATATTGGTCCAGTTTTCGATCTCGGAACCATTTTCTTTCTCGAAGTTGATGAAATTTAGGGTTTGGTTAAGGTCTCGGCGAATATCTACATGGAATCTTACCCGCAGACTATTGGATTCATCGTTCACACGAAGGAATATTATCTATATTGGTCCAGTTTTCGATCTCGAAGCCACTTTCTTTCTCGAAGTTGATGAAATTTAGGGTTTGGTTAAGGTCTCGGGGAATATCTACATGGAATCTTACCCGTAGACTGTTGGATTCATCGTTCATACGAAGGAATATTATCTATATTGGTCCAGTTTTCGATCTCGGAACCACTTTCTTTCTCAAAGTTGATGAAATTTAGGGTTTGGTTAAGGTCTCGGCGAATATCTACATACAATCTTATCCGCAGACTGTTGGATTCATCATTCATATGAAGGAATCTTATCTATATTGGTCTAGTCTTCGATCTCGGTGCCACTTTCTTTCTCGAAGTTGATGAAATTTAGGGTTTGGTTAAGATCTCGGCAAATATCTACATGGAATCTTACCCGCAGACTGTTGGATTTATCGTTCATACGAAGGAATCTTATCTATATTGGTCCAGTTTTCGATCTCGGAGCCACTTTCTTTCTCGAAGTTGAAGAAATTTAGGGTTGGGTTAAGGTCTCGGCGAATATCTACATGGAATCTTACCCGCAAACGGTTGGATTTAACGTTCATACGAAGGAATCTTATCTGTATTAGTCTAGTTTTCGATCTCGGAGCCACATTCTTTCTCGAAGTTGATGAAATTTAGGGTTTGGTTAAGGTCTCGGCAAATATCTACATGGAATCTTACCCGCAGACGGTTGGATTCATCGTTCATACGAAGGAATTTTATGTACATTGGTCCAGTTCTCGATCTCGGAGCCACTTTCTTTCTCGAAGTTGATGAAATTTAGGGTTTGGTTAAGGTCTCGGCGAATATCTACATGGAATCTTACCCGCAGACTTTTGGATTCATCGTTCATACGAAGGAATCTTATCTGTATTGGTCCATTTTTCGATCTCGAAGCCACTTTCTTTCTCGAAGTTGATGAAATTTAAGGTTTGGTTAAGCTCTCGGGGAATATCTACATGGAATCTTACCCGTAGACTGTTGGATTCATCGTTCATACGAAGGAATCTTATCTATATTGGTCCAGTTTTCGATCTCGGAGCCCCTTTCTTACTCGAAGTTGATGAAATTTAGGGTTTGGTTAAGGTCTCGGCGAATATCTACATGGAATCTTACCCGCATACTGTTGGATTCATTGTTCATACGAAGGAATCTTATCTATATTGGTCCAGTTTTCGATATCGGAGCCACTTTCTTTCTCGAAGTTGATGAAATTTAGGGTTTGGTTAAGGTCTCGGCGAATATCTACATGGAATCTTACCCGCAGACTGTTGGATTCATCGTTCACACGAAGGAATCTTATCTATATTGGTCCAGTTTTCGATCTCGAAGCCACTTTCTTTCTCGAAGTTGATGAAATTTAGGGTTTGGTTAAGGTCTCGGCGAATATCTACATGGAATCTTACCCGTAGATTGTTGGATTCGTCGTTCATACGAAGGAATCTTATCTATATTGGTCCAGTTTTCGATCTCGGAACCACTTTCTTTCTCAAAGTTGATGAAATTTAGGGTTTGGTTAAGGTCTCAGCGAATATCTACATACAATCTTACACGCACACTGTTGGATTCATCGTTCATACGAAGGAATCTTATCTATATTGGTCTAGTCTTCGATCTCGGAGCCACTTTCTTTCTCGAATTTGATCAAATTTAGGGTTTGGTTAAGGTCTCGGCGAATATCTACATGGAATCTTACCCGCAGACGGTAGGATTCAACGTTCATATGAAGGAATATTATCTATATTGGTCCAGTTTTCGATCTCGAAGCCACTTTCTTTCTCGAAGTTGATGAAATTTAGGGTTTGGTTAAGGTCTCGGCGAATATCTACATGGAATCTTACCCGTAGACTGTTGGATTCGTCGTTCATACGAAGGAATCTTATCTATATTGGTCCAGTTTTCGATCTCGGAACCACTTTCTTTCTCAAAGTTGATGAAATTTAGGGTTTGGTTAAGGTCTCAGCGAATATCTACATACAATCTTACCCGCAGACTGTTGGATTCATCGTTCATACGAAGGAATCTTATCTATATTGGTCTAGTCTTCGATCTCGGAGCCACTTTCTTTCTCGAATTTGATCAAATTTAGGGTTTGGTTAAGGTCTCGGCGAATATCTACATGGAATCTTACCCGCAGACGGTAGGATTCAACGTTCATATGAAGGAATATTATCTATATTGGTCCAGTTTTCGATCTCGGAGCCACTTTCTTTCTCGAAGTTGATGAAATTTAGGGTTTGGTTAAGGTCTTGGCGAATATCTACATGGAATCTTACCCGCAAACGGTTGCATTCAGCGTTCATATGAAGGAATCTTATCTATATTGGTCTAGTTTTCGATCTCGGTGCCACTTTCTTTATCGAAGTTGATGAAATTTAGGGTTTGGTTAAGATCTCGGCAAATATCTACATGGAATCTTACCCGCAGACTGTTGGATTCATCGTTCATACGAAGGAATCTTATCTATATTGGTCCAGTTTTCGATCTGGGAGCCACCTTCTTTCTCGAAGTTGAAGAAATTTAGGGTTGGGTTAAGGTCTCGGCAAATATCTACATGGAATCTTACCCGCAAACGGTTGGATTCAACGTTTATACGAAGGAACATTATCTATATTGGTCTAGTTTTCGATCTCGGAGCCACTTTCTTTCTCGAAGTTGATGAAATTTAGGGTTTGGTGAAGGTCTAAGCAAGTATCTACATGGAATCTTACCCGCAGACGGTTGAATTCATCGTTCATACGAAGGAATTTTATCTACATTGGTCCAGTTTTCGATCTCGGAGCCACTTTGTTTCTTGAAGTTGATGAAATTTAGGGTTTGTTTAAGGTCTCAGCGAATATCTACATGGAATCTTACCCGCAGACTTTTGGATTCATCGTTCATACGAAGGAATCTTATCTATATTGGTCCAGTTGTCGATCTCGAAGCCACTTTCTTTCTCGAAGTTGATGAAATTTAGGGTTTGGTTAAGGTCTCGACGAATATCTACATGGAATCTTAGCCGCAGACTGTTGGATTCATCGTTCATACGAAGGAATCTTATCTA
>NC_039358.1:209895378-209896838 GCF_003573695.1 Papaver somniferum
CATGGAATCTTACCCGCAGACTGTTGGATTCATCGTTCATACGAAGGAATCTTTTCTATATTGGTTCAGTTTTCGATCTCGGAGCCCCTTTCTTTCTCGAAGTTGATGAAATTTAGGGTTTGGTTAAGGTCTCGGGGAATATCTACATGGAATCTTACCGACATAGTGTTGGATTCATCGTTCATACAAAGGAATCTTATCTATATTGGTCAAGTTTTCGATCTCGGAGCCACTTTCTTTCTCGAAGTTGATGAAATTTAGGGTTTGGTTAAGGTCTCGGCGAATATCTACATGGAATCTTACCCGCAGTTTGTTGGATTCATCGTTCATACGAAGGAATCTTATCTATATTGGTCCAGTTTTCGATCTCAGAACCACTTTCTTTCTCAAATTTGATCAAATTTAGGGTTTGGTTAAGGTCTCGGCGAATATCTACATGGAATCTTACCGCAGACTGTTGGATTCATCGTTCATATGAAGGAATCTTATGTATATTGGTCCAGTTTTCGATCTCGGAGCCACTTTCTTCTCAAATTTGATCAAATTTAAGGTTTGGTTAAGGTCTCGGCGAATATCTACATGGAATCTTACCCGCAGACGGTTGTATTCAACTTTCATATGAAGGAATATTATATTTATTGGTCCAGTTTTCGATCTATGAGCCACTTTCTTTCTCGAAGTTGATGAAATTTAGGGTTTGGTTAAGGTCTCGGTGATTATCTACATGGAATCTTACCCGCAAACGGTTGGATTCAACGTTCATACGAAGGAATCTTATATATATTGGTCTAGTTTTTGATCTCGGAGCCACTTTTTTTCTTGAAGTTGATGAAATTTAGGGCTTGGTTAAGGTATCGGAAAATATCTACATGGAAACTTACCCGCATACGGTTGGATTCATCGTTCATACGAAGGAATTTTATCTACATTGGTCCAGTTTTCGATCTCGGAACCACTTTCTTTCTCGAAGTTGATGAAATTTAGGGTTTGGTTAAGGTCTCGGCGAATATCTACATGGAATCTTACCCGCAGACTTTTGGATTCATCGTTCATACGAAGGAATCTTATCTATATTGGTCCAGTTTTCGATCTCGGAGCAACTTTCTTTCTCGAAGTTGATGAAATTTAGGGTTTGGTTAAGGTCTCGGCGAATAATTACATGGAATCTTACCCGCAGACTGTTGGATTCATCGTTCATACGAAGGAATCTTATCTATATTGGTCCAGTTTTCGATCTCGGAGCCACTTTCTTTCTCGAAGTTGATCAAATTTAAGGTTTTGTTAAGGTCTCGGCGAATATCTACATGGAATCTTACCCGCAGACGGTTGGATTCAACGTTAATATGATGGAATATTATCTATATTGGTCAAGTTTTCGATCTCGGAGCCACTTTCTTTCTCGAAGTTGATGAAATTTAGGGTTTGGTTAAGGTCTCGGCGAATATCTACATGGAATCTTA
>NC_039358.1:209897438-209903822 GCF_003573695.1 Papaver somniferum
GGAGCCACCTTCTTTCTCGAAGTTGAAGAAATTTAGGGTTGGGTTAAGGTCTCGGCAAATATCTACATGGAATCTTACCCGCAAACGGTTGGATTCAACGTTTATACGAAGGAACATTATCTATATTGGTCTAGTTTTCGATCTCGGAGCCACTTTCTTTCTCGAAGTTGATGAAATTTAGGGTTTGGTGAAGGTCTAAGCAAGTATCTACATGGAATCTTACACGCAGACGGTTGGATTCATCGTTCATACGAAGGAATTTTATCTACATTGGTCCAGTTTTCGATCTCGGAGCCACTTTGTTTCTTGAAGTTGATGAAATTTAGGGTTTGGTTAAGGTCTCAGCGAATATCTACATGGAATCTTACCCGCAGACTTTTGGATTCATCGTTCATACGAAGGAATCTTATCTATATTGGTCCAGTTGTCGATCTCGAAGCCACTTTCTTTCTCGAAGTTGATGAAATTTAAGGTTTGGTTAAGATCTCGGGGAATATCTACATGGAATCTTACCCGTAGACTGTTGGATTCATCGTTCATACGAAGGAATCTTATCTATATTGGTCCAGTTTTCGATCTCGGAGCCCCTTTCTTTCTCGAAGTTTATGAAATTTAGGGTTTGGTTAAGGTCTCGGCGAATATCTACATGGAATCTTACCCGCATACTGTTGGATTCATTGTTCATACGAAGGAATCTTATCTATATTGGTCCAGTTTTCGATCTCAGAGCCACTTTATTTCTCGAAGTTGATGAAATTTAGGGTTTGGTTAAGGTATCGGCGAATATCTACATAGAATCTTCCCCGCAGTTTGTTGGATTCATCGTTCATACGAAGGAATCTTATCTATATTGGTCTAGTTTTCGATCTCGGAGCCACTTTCTTTCTCGAATTTTATCAAATTTAGGGTTTGGTTAAGGTCTCGTCGAATATCTACATGGAATCTTACCTGCAGACGGTAGGATTCAACGTTCATATGAAGGAATATTATCTATATTGGTCCAGTTTTCGACCTCGGAGCCACTTTCTTTCTCGAAGTAGATGAAATTTAGGGTTTGGTTAAGGTCATGGCGAATATCTACATGGAATCTTACCTGCAGACGGTTGCATTCAGCGTTCATATGAAGGAATCTTATCTATATTGGTCCAGTTTTCGATCTCGGTGCCACTTTCTTTCTCGAAGTTGATGAAATTTAGGGTTTGGTTAAGGTCTCGGCAAATATCTACATGGAATCTTACCCGCAGACTGTTGGATTCATCGTTCATACGAAGGAATCTTATCTATATTGGTCCAGTTTTCGATCTAGGAGCCACTTTCTTTCTCGAAGTTGATGAAATTTAGGGTTTGGTTAAGGTCTCGGCGAATATCTACATGGAATCTTACCCACAAACGGTTGGATTCAACGTTCATACGAAGGAATCTTATCTATATTGGTATAGTTTTCGATCTTGGAGCCACTTTCTTTCTCGAAGTTGATGAAAAATTAGGGTTTGGTTAAGGTCTCGGCAAATATCTACATGGAATCTTACCCGCAGACGGTTGGATTCATCGTTCATACGAAGGAATTTTATCTACATTGGTCCATTTTTCGATCTCGGAGCCACTTTCTTTCTCGAGGTTGATGAAATTTAGGGTTTGGTTAAGGTCTCGGCGAATATCTACATGGAATCTTACCAGCAGACTTTTGGATTCATCGTTCTTACGAAGGAATCTTATCTATATTGGTCCAGTTTTCGATCTCGGAGCCACTTTCTTTCTCGAAGTTGATGAAATTTAGGGTCTGGTTAAGGTCTCGGCGAATATCTACATGGAATCTTACCCGCATACTGTTGGATTCATCGTTCATACGAAGGAATATTATCTATATTGGTCCAGTTTTCGATCTCGGAGCCACTTTCTTTCTCGAAGTTGATCAAATTTAGGGTTTGGTTAAGGTCTCGGTGAATATCTACATGGAATCTTACCCGCAGACGGTTGGATTCATCGTTCTTACGAAGGAATCTTATCTATATTGGTCCAGTTTTCGATCTCGGAGCCACTTTCTTTCTCGAAGTTGATGAAATTTAGGGTTTGGTTAAGGTCTCGGCGAATATCTACATGGAATCTTACCCGCATACTGTTGGATTCATCGTTCTTACGAAGGAATCTTATCTATATTGGTCCAGTTTTCGATCTCAAATCCACTTTCTTTCTCGAAGTTGATGAAATTTAGGGTTTGGTTAAGGTCTCGGCGAATATCTACATGGAATCTTACCCGAATACTGTTGGATTCATCGTTCTTACGAAGGAATCTTATCTATATTGGTCCAGTTTTCGATCTCAAAGCCACTTTCTTTCTCGAAGTTGATGAAATTTAGGGTCTGGTTAAGGTCTCGGCGAATATCTACATGGAATCTTACCCGCATACTGTTGGATTCATTGTTCATACGAAGGAATCTTATCTATATTGGTCCAGTTTTCGATCTCGGAGCCACTTTCTTTCTCGAAGTTGATGAAATTTAGGGTTTGGTTAAGGTCTCGGCGAATATCTACATGGAATCTTACCCGCATACTGTTGGATTCATCGTTCTTACGAAGGAATCTTATCTATATTGGTCCAGTTTTCGATCTCGGAGCCACTTTCTTTCTCGAAGTTGATGAAATTTAGGGTTTGGTTAAGGTCTCGGCGAATATCTACATGGAATCTTACCCGCAGACTGTTGGATTCATCGTTCACACGAAGGAATCTTATCTATATTGGTCCAGTTTTCGATCTCGAAGCCACTTTCTTTCTCGAAGTTGATGAAATTTAGGGTTTGGTTAAGGTCTCGGCGAATATCTACATGGAATCTTACCCGTAGACTGTTGGATTCGTCGTTCATACGAAGGAATCTTATCTATATTGGTCCAGTTTTCGATCTCGGAACCACTTTCTTTCTCAAAGTTGATGAAATTTAGGGTTTGGTTAAGGTCTCAGCGAATATCTACATACAATCTTACCCGCAGACTGTTGGATTCATCGTTCATACGAAGGAATCTTATCTATATTGGTCTAGTCTTCGATCTCGGAGCCACTTTCTTTCTCGAATTTGATCAAATTTAGGGTTTGGTTAAGGTCTCGGCGAATATCTACATGGAATCTTACCCGCAGACGGTAGGATTCAACGTTCATATGAAGGAATATTATCTATATTGGTCCAGTTTTCGATCTCGGAGCCACTTTCTTTCTCGAAGTTGATGAAATTTAGGGTTTGGTTAAGGTCTTGGCGAATATCTACATGGAATCTTACCCGCAAACGGTTGCATTCAGCGTTCATATGAAGGAATCTTATCTATATTGGTCTAGTTTTCGATCTCGGTGCCACTTTCTTTATCGAAGTTGATGAAATTTAGGGTTTGGTTAAGATCTCGGCAAATATCTACATGGAATCTTACCCGCAGACTGTTGGATTCATCGTTCATACGAAGGAATCTTATCTATATTGGTCCAGTTTTCGATCTGGGAGCCACCTTCTTTCTCGAAGTTGAAGAAATTTAGGGTTGGGTTAAGGTCTCGGCAAATATCTACATGGAATCTTACCCGCAAACGGTTGGATTCAACGTTTATACGAAGGAACATTATCTATATTGGTCTAGTTTTCGATCTCGGAGCCACTTTCTTTCTCGAAGTTGATGAAATTTAGGGTTTGGTGAAGGTCTAAGCAAGTATCTACATGGAATCTTACCCGCAGACGGTTGGATTCATCGTTCATACGAAGGAATTTTATCTACATTGGTCCAGTTTTCGATCTCGGAGCCACTTTGTTTCTTGAAGTTGATGAAATTTAGGGTTTGGTTAAGGTCTCAGCGAATATCTACATGGAATCTTACCCGCAGACTTTTGGATTCATCGTTCATACGAAGGAATCTTATCTATATTGGTCCAGTTGTCGATCTCGAAGCCACTTTCTTTCTCGAAGTTGATGAAATTTAGGGTTTGGTTAAGGTCTCGACGAATATCTACATGGAATCTTAGCCGCAGACTGTTGGATTCATCGTTCATACGAAGGAATCTTATCTATATTGGTCCAGTTTTCGATCTCGGAGCCACTTTCTTTCTCGAAGTTGATCAAATTTAGGGTTTGGTTAATTTCTCGATGAATATCTACATGGAATCATACTCGCAGACGGTTGGATTCATCGTTCATACAAAGGAATCTTATCTATATTGGTCCAGTCTTCGATCTCGGAGCCACTTTCTTTCTCGAAGTTGATGAAATTTAGAGTTTGGTTAAGGTCTTGGCGAATATCAACATGGAATCTTACCCGCAGACTGTTGGATTCATCGTTCATACGAAGGAATCTTATCTATATTGGTCCAGTTTTCGATCTTGCAACCATTTTCTTTCTCGAAGTTGATGAAATTTAGGGTTTGGTTAAGGTCTCGGCGAATATCTACATGGAATCTTACCCGCAGACTATTGGATTCATCGTTCACACGAAGGAATATTATCTATATTGGTCCAGTTTTCGATCTCGAAGCCACTTTCTTTCTCGAAGTTGATGAAATTTAGGGTTTGGTTAAGGTCTCGGGGAATATCTACATGGAATCTTACCCGCAGACTTTTGGATTCATCGTTCATACGAAGGAATCTTATCTGTATTGGTCCATTTTTCGATCTCGAAGCCACTTTCTTTCTCGAAGTTGATGAAATTTAAGGTTTGGTTAAGCTCTCGGGGAATATCTACATGGAATCTTACCCGTAGACTGTTGGATTCATCGTTCATACGAAGGAATCTTATCTATATTGGTCCAGTTTTCGATCTCGGAGCCCCTTTCTTTCTCGAAGTTGATGAAATTTAGGGTTTGGTTAAGGTCTCGGCGAATATCTACATGGAATCTTACCCGCATACTGTTGGATTCATTGTTCATACGAAGGAATCTTATCTATATTGGTCCAGTTTTCGATCTCGGAGCCACTTTCTTTCTCGAAGTTGATGAAATTTAGGGTTTGGTTAAGGTCTCGGCGAATATCTACATGGAATCTTACCCGCAGACTGTTGGATTGATCGTTCACACGAAGGAATCTTATCTATATTGGTCCAGTTTTCGATCTCGAAGCCACTTTCTTTCTCGAAGTTGATGAAATTTAGGGTTTGGTTAAGGTCTCGGCGAATATCTAATGGAATCTTACCCGCAGACTGTTGGATTCATCGTTCATACGAAGGAATTTTATCTATATTGGTCCAGTTTTCGATCTCGGAGCCACTTTCTTTCTCTAAGTTGATGAAATTTAGGGTTTGGTTAAGGTCTCGGCGAATATCTGGATGGAATCTTACTCGCAGACGGTTGGATTCATCGTTCATACGAAGGAATCTTATCTATATTGGTCCAGAGTTCGATCTCGGAGCCACTTTCCTTCTCGAAGTTGATGAAATTTAGGGTTTGGTTAAGGTCTCGGCGAATATCAACATGGAATCTTACCCGCAGACTGTTGGATTAATCGTTCATACGAAGGAATCTTATCTATATTGGTCCAGTTTTCGATCTCGGAGCCCCTTTCTTTCTCGAAGTTGATGAAATTTAGGGTTTGGTTAAGGTCTCGGCGAATATCTACATGGAATCTTACTCGCAGAATGTTGGATTCATCGTTCATACGAAGGAATCTTATCTATATTGGTCCAGTTTTCGATCTCAGAACCACTTTCTTTCTCAAATTTGATCAAATTTAGGGTTTGGTTAAGGTCTCGGCGAATATCTACATGGAATCTTACCCGCAGACTGTTGGATTCATCGTTCATACGAAGGAATCTTATGTATATTGGTCCAGTTTTCGATCTCGGAGCCACTTTCTTCTCAAATTTGATCAAATTTAAGGTTTGGTTAAGGTCTCGGCGAATATCTACATGGAATCTTACCCGCAGACGGTTGTATTCAACTTTCATATGAAGGAATATTATATTTATTGGTCCAGTTTTCGATCTATGAGCCACTTTCTTTCTCGAAGTTGATGAAATTTAGGGTTTGGTTAAGGTCTCGGTGATTATCTACATGGAATCTTACCCGCAAACGGTTGGATTCAACGTTCATACGAAGGAATCTTATATATATTGGTCTAGTTTTTGATCTCGGAGCCACTTTTTTTCTCGAAGTTGATGAAATTTAGGGCTTGGTTAAGGTATCGGCAAATATCTACATGGAATCTTACCCGCATACGGTTGGATTCATCGTTCATACGAAGGAATTTTATCTACATTGGTCAAGTTTTCGATCTCGGAACCACTTTCTTTCTCGAAGTTGATGAAATTTAGGGTTTGGTTAAGGTCTCGGCGAATATCTACATGGAATCTTACCCGCAGACTTTTGGATTCATCGTTCATACGAAGGAATCTTATCTATATTGGTCCAGTTTTCGATCTCGGAGC